>NC_057801.1:3310022-3314694 GCF_018294505.1 Triticum aestivum
GCAGAGAGAGAGAGAGAGAGAGCAGAGAGAGAGAGCAGAGAGAGAGAGAGAGCAGAGAGAGAGAGAGAGAGAGAGAGAATTTTGAAAATATGAACATTTTTGAAAAATAGAACATTTTTTAAAAGGAGAACATTTTTTAAAAAGAAAAAGAAAAAGAACAATAAACAAAAAAAGAAAAGAAAAACAAAACAGAAAAAGAAAGGAAAAGAAATGAAAATAAAAAAGGGTTGGGAACCCTCGTAGGTGCGTTCGCTCGACAGTTTGACGCAGACAGCGTCATATAGGAAATTTCAACGTATCCTAATCACTGTTTCGGCGTCGGCTACAACGGGCCGGTGCATTAGCAACAGTACAGCCGCGGAGGCTGCAACTGCAGCCCGGCTAAGACCCAGGCTCGGCCATATCCAGCCCTGTGTGACGCTCTTTGCATCAAAAAGTCGACGCGTCCCACAGGACGTAGCTCACCTGGGCCGGCCCATTTTGGGTTCGCGACATGACAAATTGGAATTTCCTCCCTCTCCGTGACGCCGTCGTCTGCCGCCCCGTCTCGCGCTCTACCGCGACACCCTCTCCCACCCCTTCCTCGCCCCCTCCTTTTGCCACCGCCCTTTCGCCACCGCCACCGCCACCGCCCCCCTTCTTCACTTAATTAATTTGTTTTTACTACATGTTTTCAGGACTGACATAATGGCAGACGATAGAGCTGACCCGATTATGGACAACTATGATCCGGACGGTGAAGCACATATGTTCGGCATCATAAACGGCGATATTCTATATGTGCCGACCGGAGAAGAAGAAGATGATATCTCTTCTTATCTGAACCTTGACGGTGAAGATGAAGGGCGCCGTCAGCAAGATGATGCCGAACAAACGTCGATAAACGATGATCTTCAAATGGAAGTAGCAACCACCTCCGGCGCCGAGGTATATATATACATTGAGCCTCTGGTGATACAAACTAACTGATTTGAATAAATATGTGTGTACTAACGCGCGCGACTCTTTCTTATTTTAGCCCTCGGCCGGATCGTCGAAACAATCGAGTACATCGTCAAAGCGTGGCGCAACCAAGACGATGAAACAAGGAGAAACATGCACCATCGAGGTTGTCGACAGTGCAACCGGCAGGCCACTGGAGCCCCGCAAGAACGCCACCAAGTTTGTCAGCCAATGCGGAGCCATTGTTAGAGACAACGTCTCGATCACCGTCCAGGAGTGGAATGAGCCAAAGAAGGCACGAATTGATGGTTTCACTTTTGTCGATAAGAGAACAAAAAAAGATTGCTTCAAGAAGCTTATGGAACATTTCGTTCTACCTCCGGAATACAACAAATTCGATGAGGAGGGTAACAAGATTGAGGAAAACAAGGAGAGGAGGAGGCTAGTCAAACAGTTCGCTCTTCATAAGATGGCCGACGCATTCTGGAAATTCAAGCAAAATCTAGCCCATGACTTTGTCAAGCAGAACAAGACTCCGGATTTCAAAGGACAATATGAGAAACTGAAACATGATTGGCCAGAATTTGTGAAGCAAAAGAAATCGGAGCAGTTCATTCAAATATCGAAAAAAATAAGGAAAATGCGGCTAAGAAGGAGTACAATCATGTTATGGGGCCAGGAGGGTATCGCATTTGGGTGCCTAGGTTGGAGAAGATGGAGAACGAGCTGAGGGCGCGAGGAATCCGTCCAGGTACGGAGGGATGGGACCCAAGGGCCAAAAGCTGGTGGTACGAGCATGGGGGAACGCTGAACCCGGAGACAGGGGAGTGTGTTTACCGGGGCAAATTAATTAAACCCACCCAAGCCCTTATTAACGCAATGAGGGATGCTCAACAGGGGAAGATCAAGTTCAACAGAGAGAACGACGCGCTGACAAAAGCCCTCGGGAATCCTGAACACGGAGGACGTGTACGAGGCATGGGGCACATTCCGTGGAAAATAGGGTTCCCCCAGAACGATGACCCGTACGGTTACAGAAGCCGTAAGAGAAAGATGGATCAGGAAGCAGATGTTGTGGCGCGGTTGGCATCGGAAATGGAGGTGATGAAGAAAACCATGAGTGTACTAGTAGCCGAAAGAGATGCAGCTCGGGTGCAGCATGAAGATCATCCAGCGGATCTTGGAAGCCAGCAGCGGAGAAGCAGCGTGGCTTCCACGGAGGCCCCACCGGAGCCTCTGGTGGTCCAAATTACTGCACCGGAGCCTCTGGTGGTCGAAATTACTTCATCGGAGCCTCCTCGCTACCCCGTGGACGATATAAAGGAGATGAAAGAATGTCATCTGTATTATCCTATCGGGAACATGTCCATGAAGGTAGCCATCGGCAGTGCTTTACCATGTTTACCTGGAGCACTCCACCACAACAACCCCATTCAAGATGGCTATGCTCGTGTCACGGTGGAGGACATAGTCCAAGGGTTTGAGGACCTGGAGATTGACATTGCTACACCTGAAGGGGAGAAAAGACTTGGAGATGTCAAGCGCCATTTCATTCTATGGCAAAAGAAGTTTATCAAGTTTCCAGGCGAGGCGCCAAGGACAACAAGTCCCCCCCCCTACGGTGGTGGTGGTGGCGGTGGCGGTGGTGGTGGTGGTGGTGGTGGTGGCGGTTCACCTACACCTCCGTCACGTCAGCCGACGCCGCCCCCCAGTCCACAACGTCCGGCGGGTGATCAGCCGCCGCCCCCCAGTCCTCGTCCGGCGGGTGATCAGACGCCGCCCCCCAATCCACCTCCGGCAAAGAAGCAGAAGCAGTCCTGGATTATTAACCCGGACCCTTATGTACCTAAGACCACAAAGGTACCGGAGCCATCACTGAAGCCTCTCCCCACAAGGTCTTGGGAACGTAGTGCCGAGGAAGTCGACGCGGCCGCGGCTGCTGATTTGGAGAAATGGAAGGCGGACTGCAAGAAGAAAAGAGAGCCCGAGCCCAAGCCAGTATTTTCTGATGAGCAAAAGAAGTGGGCTAAGTCATTTTTGAGCACACCGTCCCAAGCCGCGAAGAATCTGCCTAACGACTATGCACGTGAACTTCGCAGGCAGGCACTCATGTTCAAGGAGAACAAAGAGCGGGAGAAGGCCGAAAGTAAAAAAAGCGGGAAACAAGTTGCCCAGCTCGGGGAACAAAGTAAACAATCGATTGCCCCGCTTATAGTGGAGGCCTTCTGTCCGGATGCCCCCGAGATCATACAAGCTGCGGCAGCACAGGGATTGACTGTAACGAGTGCCAGAGAACAAGCGGCCAACTTAGGTATTACTCTTCGTGAACTGTTAGGCCTTGATGAGGCGCCAGTGAAGGAGGTAGTAATTACATATGTCAAGAATGGGCCTCTCGTCGAGCCTGCGCAGGAAAAGGATCTACCTCCACAAATGAAAGGTCTGCTGAAATGGTACAAGGGTTACATAAAAAATAAAAACGCCAAAGAATATATTTATGCGGAAGTTAGACATGAGCATCACTTCAAACATGACTATGTACAAATTGAACTGAGTGAATTGTTCCAGCTTTTCAATCTGCGCGAGCTCGATAAATCTATCATCAGTTGCTACGTTCTGTAAGTGATTTATTAATTTCTACCCCATCTCGTTCATATTGCCTGCACTATATATATGTCCTAACTATATTGTTGTGTCCGCTATTATACATGCAGAATGAAGATTAAGGAATGCAGAGTAAGGAACATCCATGATGTTGGGTTCATTGACCCACACATCGTTAATGGACATGTGTTGGAGCGTTACCCCGCCGACGTGGAGGCAGACCTGTGGCAGTTTCTTACAAAGCAGGAACTCAAAAGTGATATTCTATTTCCTTACCATTTTGAGTGAGTGTTTCTGTCTTGAGCACATTTTCTTTTGTTTACTCCATGCATGGTATGTGGCCGGCTAATCGATGAGTTATGCATGACGTACTGTGCATGCATCGTGTCCGCAGGTTCCACTGGATTCTGTTAGTAATTAAAGTTAACACCTCAGAATGTCTCGTCCACGACTCTGTGAATATGGATCCAAAGCTTTGGGGCGGCATGAGAAGAATGCTGCAGAAGTAATTATTTTCATTCATTTGCGCTCTATATCGATCGGCCTATTTCGTTCATTTCCTAATATCAAGTAACTAATTAATAACTCTCTTGTTCATTTAATTTTCTTTGCCTCGTAGGGTTTGAAGACGGTTCGTAGATACAAAGGTCGGTGAATTCAAAAAAGAGCTAGAATTCAAAATGTTAAAGGCTAAGAATGCTGGGGATATTCAGCCACCAGAGACCAATCTATGTGGATACTATGTCTGTGAGATGATCCGGAGATACACCTCTGAGCGGGTTCCGAGTGATACCAATGCTCAGAGGAATAACCTCCGGTGGATGCTTAGTCCAGAAGCTCGCTTCCGACCACTTCAAGAGGAACTAGCTGGATGGTTCAGCAGGGAAGTCCTCCATCCTAAAGGAGAACACTATTACGAGGACGTAGAACTTTATATGCATTAAATCATGTATGGAAACTTGTTCAAAATTGTATATGGTCATCCGATGATATTGAATATATATTGTATATTCCTCTTGAATTCTTTTTGGTTCTAATTTCAAATTTATTTGAAATTGTACATTCATATGCATGTATGTAGTACCGTAGAATATATGAAACTCCTTCAAAATTAAAATAAAGCACAAAA
>NC_057801.1:3315292-3317317 GCF_018294505.1 Triticum aestivum
CTTTAGTCGCGCCCGTTCGGTCGCGGTTGCGCAACCGCGACTAATGGCAGTTGCGAACCGCGACCAAAGGCCCTTTTTCCACCAGTGCGTCACAGCTATTTTTGGTCATGCTACCACCTGCCATGCATATATAGCTGTGGCGGGCACTATACGTCGCGCGTCTCTACTGTACGTACATGACCTTATCCACCGCGGCCCTACCCGCAGCCACCAAAAACAGTTGCGGGCGCACGAGAGACGCCGCCGGCACACCTTGACTATGAGGCCGCGGCGACCTCCGGAGCCACCGTTCAGGATCACTGGACTCGTACGTGTATGAGCTAGTCATGCTTAGAGCATGCATTGTACCTAAGCTTCCAAATAGTCCACAACACATCAGCTATACCGGGGACAATCACACTTGTACAACTAACATGGAAAAATACCAGCATTAGTAGGTTGGACCCCATCTCTCCTGGACAAACAACAGATACTTGGACACTTGTCCAGAGCAAAATGCAAGATTCTTTCTCCATGGAAGGAAGACAGCCACTTGCTATATCTGGGTGCCGCACTACTGCGAGCAGCACTAACGTCCAATTGGCGTGGGCCTCCGCCGGCTACAGCCAACCACGGAGGAACACCCGCATAGGAACATGGAGGCAGATCTATCATGGCTACAGAGGTAGTAACAGTTTGGCAAAAGCCAGTCGATCAACATGCGTTAATGAGCTACTCCTTTTTGCAAAGCCAGTGGAGGCAAAATTCAGAAAAGTAAAATGGACAACATGCGAGTAGTGCGGGCGGCCAGGTCGCTGGCAGCATGGACGTCGCGGCGGCCGGCTGGTTGTCTGCCCCTGCCGCGCGAAGGTAGAGTTGGGCGTTCCAGCTGCCGGCGGCTCTCTCCTTCTTGTGCGCGTTCTGGTGGACCCCCAACGCCTGCGACTTGAGGAAGGTCTTATCGCAGAAGAGGCACAAGAAGAGCCTCCCACCACCATGGCCATGGTAATTGCCACCGGCCCCTGTAGAAGAAGGAAGAACAACTTCTGCTGCAGCCCAACAAGAGGAGGAAGGTGGTGCTGGTGGTGGTGGTGACACAGGGGCCAGTGTTAGAGACAGGTCCAGAGAAGCAGTGCCTGCCGCCGCCACCGCAGGCGAAGCTGCTTCCATAGTAGATGAATGGCCGTCTGGCCGGACGACCATACCTCCACCTTCCTTCATGAAAGTGATCAAGTTTGTTATAGCTCCCATGAAAGGAAGCCTACAACTTCCTAAATGCGGGAGTCGCATTAATTATTGCAAGCAGCGCAGTGGGCCCCAATGGCTGCAGCGCGCTAATGACAAAGGACCTTGGACTTGGAGGTCCAGCATGCCTACAGTGGTTAAAGTAGTTTTGGTAGTAGTGATCCTTGTCGACCATCAGTTCTCATCATGCGTTCTTCATAGGGGTAGATCTCGCCAAAATATATCTAGGCAAGCAAAAAACAACTATCGTGGATTGGTTGTAGCAAGCAAGGTTAAATTCCTTGGTCCATCGGAGTTGAAGTTTTAGATTTACGTGGATTTATTTCAAGATTCTCGTTGATGTTCATTTAGTGTGGGACAATGTTCAATTTTTCAGTCTTTATAAGGGCATTTTTGCAAGGGCTTGTGCTACTCAATTTTTTTTATAAAGTGAATATATTAATATCGCAAAGATATCAATTACACCCAGCCTCTACACCAACAAGATATTGAAAGATATTAAGGATGCACACAACCAAGAACGAAAATAAAAAGAAATATAAAAACACCGACCCCATCCTTGTGATGAAACATATCATCAATATTGTGTTACTCAATATATGGCAACTGAACTTTTTTCACAAAAAAAGCTCTTTGCTGATTAGTTTGGCTGCATGCACAGATTAGCTTGTACTCCTGGTGTAGACTGAAGAACGAGCCATATCATCAAAGCAAGACACGATGTATGTGGCGATGCCATGGGCATGAAAGGCGGGCTACCACTTGCTAATCGGGTAAGTTGGCATTATTGCGATGTGATTG
>NC_057801.1:3317609-3332128 GCF_018294505.1 Triticum aestivum
CGGGTAGCCTTACATATATCAGACTTACCTCGGGAGCTAGCTCGATCGTGGCTACTGCATGCATGCCTACATACCCGCACAAGTGTAGATCATTGCTGTCAAAGGGCAAAATATCTGGAGATCTTTAACAGTTTGCCACGCTGGCTAGTAGAGTAATTGTCGCAGTGACTAGTGTTGTGTTATGTTTTGAGGAAAAGAAACAAGTAGGAGTACCATTTTTTAATCTAACTTCCATTTTCTTTAGGTAGGAGAAAGACTTCCAGTTGCATCATGTGGGAGCAGACAGTATTATTTGTACTAAATGAACCTTTCAAAAACTTGATCCGTTCACTGACCTCTTTAAGAACTTATTTGCAAATCTGACCTCCCATATAGCCCAAATTTATAAGTGTAGTCAAATGATTTGGCGAGTCTATAAGAGCATCGCTAACGGAGGCGATATATAAGCTTTTTTGGCTCAGGTGCCTGTCAGGTCACCATCACGGCACAACTAGCAAAACTATATCATAAGGGGCCATTAAGAATGATGTGGCATAAAGCGTCAATATAATTACTTCCTCCATCCCGTAATATAAGACGTTTTTGCAAGCTGTTTTAGCTTGCAAAAATGTCATATATAGTGTTATATTATGGAACGGAGTAGTAGGAGCGACGCCCTCTCAGATACACCAGTATGACTGGCCAGACTCTTCCAGGTGTTAGAGATGCAAATCAGCTTTTTGAGGGATCAACAAAGTAATTAGGTGTTAATGAAGGCTAGCTGGACAAAAATATATATTAATAATAGTAGTAGTGTTGCGTCCGAGTGCAGAGAACCACACATAAAAAAAACTAAACATGACCTAAAGTAGATGCGTACCATATGCAATAATTATGCCTCCACGCTCTGGCCAGTCAATTCCTCCCGATTAAGCCCTAAAGATCATGCCAAGACTGGCCAGACACACACTTCAAGTTTCCACTGTGCAGTACTCATGGTCTCTTGCAAGACAGTGCTAATTTATTACCACATGATATGGGATTAGTTTTGGTGTTAGCTTCATCTTATTTCTAGTTAATTTAACTCCAGCAGCCATATATTTACTTTTTTCTTTTCTTCGAGTAGCCATATATTTACTTGTTGTTACCTTATTATTGTTCCACAAAAGGGGACCTTATGTATGCACTAGTACATTACATGCCATCTCGAGGGACTCAATACTTTATGTGTAGTTTTTACCACTTGTTAGATGTGAAGGGTCACTGAAAAAGTGAAAAAAAAAATTATATATGAGAGACATTCGGGGGACCCGTCCAAGAAAGAGCATATCTCTAGACGATGATTTTGCTGGCTTGCCAGAGATATGATTGTCTCATGTTGTTTTACCACAAGAAACTGCCAAAGACGGTATCCATCAGAGGTGTATCCACAAGAAACATTACTAGCTAAATTGAATGTTACTTCAGAATAAACTGAAAAACTAGTTATATTTTGCAAAACTAAAAATCAATATGCATGTACGCATGACATGGGCTATGTTCAATACAGTGCAGTGTCCACACATGCAGCAGAAAGACGAAGAAAATCATTGTGATTTCATACATGGGAGGACAAGGCGTGCATGCATAGAGGAAATTATTTCTACACGAAACTAGCAGTGCACGTACTATACATAGCAATGACCGTACGTACTGTCGCGTACACACGAGATAGAGCTAATCAAAGCTTGAGGTTAAGATCAAGCTCCTGCAGCTTGTGGTCGTCGTTGCTTTTAAGGCGCGCCGTTGCAGTGGTCAGCGCGGCGTCACCATGATGGTCAGGGAGGTAGAGGTGCGGGTTCCAGCTGCCGACCACCCTCTCCTTCCTGTGCGCATTCTGGTGGCCTCCTAGTGCCTGCGACTTGAAGAACTTCCTCTCACAGAATAGGCAAGAGAAGAGCCTCGATGTCGTGCCGCCACCACTGCGGCGGCGACCGCCACCGCCAGAAGGATGAGCAGCCCAAAGAGACATGGGGGCTAGCGTGAGAGACAGGTCCAGGGGAGCTGCTGCTGCTGAAGAGGGATCTTGAGCCTCCATGAACTAATCGGAGAAGATGGTGAGACGAGGAGGTGTGAGCTCTTAGTGGCGGCCGGTGGAGACTGAGTTTTATAAAGGGGGTGGTGGCCATGAAAGGAAGCACGTCACTTGCTAAATCTGGGAGCCCATTAAGTATTGGCACTGGATGCCCCCTCCAGTCTACGGGAAGCTACCAGGGAACACATAACCACAAGGACATCCATTGGCTACATCATGGCTACAAGATGTAATATACACTCCATTAGTTATTGAGTATTTTTCTTGAAAAAGCCAACCGGGGCCACATAACTATATTCCCACTATAACAGAAATTAAGGTTGGATCAAAGGTAACGACTATACAATTATCCACTGCACGCTTAAACCCCGTACTAAAGGGTTTCACGCTCATCAACTGTTAAATATCGGCAAGGGCTACAGCCAAATGTACAGTGTCCATTAGTGGTTAATACAGCAGGAAAAATGGACATGTTCCTAGCCCAGGTTCATACCCATCACCCCATGATCCTATTGCTGCCGCTAGGAGGAGTAGCGCATACAGCGGTAGGAGTAGCGCAAACAGTTTAGCAGTGCATGCATGTGTGGCAACGTACACTAACAATGTCAAAAAGAAGTGGCCTCCATTGATACTCCCCTGTAAAGAAGTATATGAGCGTCTAGATCACTAAAATAGTAATCTAAACAATCTTATATTTCTTTACGGAGGGAGTACATGAATAATTGCCGTCCGGCTCCAGCAGGAAGATACCTTCTTCCCTAGCTAGAGGTGTTGGAGGCTTGTTAGCCGCCTTGAAAGGAAGCATAGCACTTCCTAAATGCAGGAGGGCGGGAGGCATTATAGCAAGCATAAAGTGGGCCACAACAGTTGTAGCTAATAACGACATATGAGTTCGAGGTCCAGCACGTCTACAGCAGTAAAGCAGTTTGGTAGTAGTGATCCTTGTCGACCATCAATTTCTTATTGTGCTTTATTCACAGGGGTGAACCCCACAAACCAACTCTAGTGGGATAGGCCAAGATATAGCTACTACCTCTGACCTGATTTATTAGTCCCCTCGTATATAGGGTCATATTTTGATCTTGATTTTAACTAATATAATATAAATTATACGTACCAAAAATAAGATGATCCGAAACTATTTTCAAATACAAATCCAATGATATAATTTTTAGTGACACGCATTAAAATTTTGTTAGTTAAATATATGGTCAAAATTTGACACAAAATATGAAGGGGGCCAATAAGCCAGAACGAAGGTAGTACCAGTTTATTCTAATAAACTGGTGGGTATGTTTTTAAGATTGTTGAATGCTACCATTCTGAATAGTTGGTGAGCGATGTTTTTAGCTTCCAACCAGGCATGGATGCTCTTGATCGAATATGTGTCATGCAAACATGTGTCACGCAACTTAGACGGCCTTGGGACTGAGGTGTGGGTCATTAATTTGGGCTTCCTGTGGATGACCAATTGTGCGCTATGAGCAGTGAGGCCGAATCAATGAATCCTTGTAGGTAGAGGCAGTTGGAATCATACGAGAAAAGTGATGACAGAAAAAGAGGAATATTACGGCCATTACCCAACATAATTGTCACTTGCAATCCTGGCCATCGCCGATGTGATCTCACGGTCTGGATGTCCCAAGTGACTGTGGAGCTCTCCTTTTAGGTTCCAGCTAATTATGAATAATGCTACATCTATTGAATTTGTTATACAGATGAAACATATGGGATGAGGTGGAGATGTATGGTTAAAATTACACGGGGACCCTCAGTAAAATTCAATTACGTATGTATCCAATTTGTAAGCCCACTTTTGATAAGCTTAGGATTATTGAGTTAATTACTATTTTGTTGACTAGTTCATCTCCATGCACATGTTTGTACAAGCTTGTACTATATTTGCTGATTTTCGTACTCTTTGCTGATTTGCTTTATACTTGGAATAGAATTTCGTCCCACTTTATAGATAAAGCAATAACCATGTCCACTGAAGTTCTTCTTGTACGATTAAAATAAAAAGAGGTCCATGGAGACAACAACACAAAACAAGCCAAAAATCGAAAGAAAGAAAAACACAATTTCGCAGAGCGAAAGTATCAGCTACTAGGGGACACTGCAAGCTGGGGCCAACTATTAAAAGAGGATGACAAACACAAATGTTTTACATAGTTAAAGAGATGGTCCGCCGTCGTCTAGCTAAGCTGAGCTTGCACGAGCTTTGTTGTGTGGATTTGAACTTTAGAGATAGATAGGGCAATTGAATAGGAGTAGGTGGAGATGTCATGGGCGTGAAAGGAAGGCTAGCACTTGCTAAATCTGTCGGGTAGCCATATATATATCATAGGAGCCTCGCGCCCTAGCAGATCATTGCCACCAAAAAGAGAAAAAGATGCAGAGATCATTAGCAATTTGGTGGCTAGTGATATGTGTTGATGACCGTGCTTCATCGTGTTTATTTTGAAACAATACAATCATAGATGCTCATATACACGCACATACTCCCAGCCCTACGAAAGTATGAAATAAATTCATGAAAATACGAGCAGCAATGCCAATTCTAATACTTAAATCATGGTGGGCTGGTTTCATCACAAGGAACTTGACCATCTGAGATATTCTCAGTTCACACATCATCGCATTATTGAGCTTGCTAATACTATTTTATTATTGTGTGTCCATGTGCGTTAGCCTTATGTTTTGATGAATGTGTCCTTGACCCTACCCGTAGCATGTTTACGTGATACTTTGTGATATGAAAAAAAAAACCTTCCGTTTTTTCTCTGTGGGAGAAAGGCACGGAACAGGAAAATCTAGACATGACGACGAAAAGAGGCGCCTAACTCCACAGAAGTTAAGGCACACCTCACTTCACTTCCGGTGTAGATGTCTTGCTTTTCCCACGGAGGTGTGTGTCAGGTTTCCATCACAGGTTCAACACTTTACAGTAGTTCAACGACCATGCTTCTGGTTTTTGGTATGCCGCGTTCAAATAGATTTCTGATGGACTAATTTGAACGTGGCATTCTAGATGAGGGGTGTGCCAGAGACATATATTTGTTTTCTGAGGGGCAGTAGACTAATTAAGTGCCAATGAAGGCCATTTAGTTAGGACATAGGATACTAATGGTGGTAGTACGTGCGAGTGCAGACAGCCATACATGCATGTCGGCACATATTAAGAAAACCTAAACATGACCAAAAGTAGATGCCTCCAAGGACCAAAAATGTATCACAGACTGATTAGTCAAATCCTTCCTATGCGAGTATAAAGATCATGTTTGGGCATGCAAGACAATGCTCATTCGGCACTTTATTGGTGCAGGCAAAAGGCAATGGGATCCAAGCTTAAGATATTAGCACATGATGAGATTTGTTTCGGCCTTAGCTCCATTCTTATTTCTTTAGTATAACTCCAGTGCATTCATCTACTTTACCTTTGCTATATTATTGGTCCAAAAAAGGGACCATATTCATATGTGTTCGCTATCAGACATGAACGAATTTGCTCGGAAAGAAAAAGGCACAAATGATTCTAAAAATGGTAACAAATGATCATATTATTTAACAAAAAATGACCTGTCCGAAAATGAGATGCTAAATGTGTTTTTGTTTTGTTAAAGTGAGTACATTGGAAACCATCATCATCCAAAAAAAAAGACCAATAGGGAAGGAGCCTATGTGTTTTTTTATTAATTAGTTGATAAGAAGGAAATGTGAGACACAATGACCGAACCAGCGCGAGCACACAACTGGTCTCCTAACACATGGCTAGCAAGCCATCCATGAACCAATGAGCATCCATGCATTTTGCTCTAGAATGACATCAAAGTACTAGCCTCATCCAAATATCTAAGTGAAACACGTCAAAAAAAAAAACAAGATGAGATCACACAAGCAGCAGTACCATGCTCTCTTGATCGTTTTACGACACATATAAATAGGTGAGGTTTCCAATGACATACATGTATATTAATTATATTTGCAAATCAATATACATGTATGTCATTGGATATGTTCCTTTTATAGGGACAATCAGCACATATGCTAGTGACCGTATATAGCAATGGCCAATGGAGCTAAGCTTGCCCCGTACGTACTGCATAATGTAGACACAAGATAGAGCAAATTAAAGCTTGAGATTAAGATCAAGCTTCTGGTGCTTGTCGTCGTCGTCATCAACGTTGTCAAGACACGCTATAGCGGTGGCGGTTGCCACGGCATGATGATGGTCAGGGATGTAGAGGTGGGTCTTCCAGCTGCCGACGACCCTCTCCATCCTGTGCGCGTTCTGGTGGCCCCCCAGCGCCTGCGACTTGAGGAACGTCCTCTCGCAGAAGAGGCAAGAGTAGAGCCTCGATCCTGCGCCACTGCGACGGCGACCATTGCGACCAGAAGGAAGAACAGACCAAGGAGCCCCGGGGGCCATAGTGAGAGACAGGTCTAGAAGAGATCCCGCAGGAGTCTGAGCCTCCATGCACTTGTCGGAGAAGACGTTGAGATGAGGAGGTGTGAGCTCAGTGGTGGCTGGTGGCAACTGAGTTTATAGGGGGCTGGTGGCCATGAAAGGAAGCAGACCACTTGCTAAATCTGGGTGCCCCTTCCGGTCTACGGGCAGCTACCGAATTAAAGAACATGTATACCAAATAGGACATCCATTGGCTACATCATGGCTACAGGATGTAATGTAATGTACTCCCTCCGTTTCTTTTTAGTCCGCATATAAGGTTTGGTCAAAGTCAAGCTTTATAGAGTTTGACTAACTTTATATTAAGAAATATAAGCATTCACAATATGAAATAAATATCATCAGATGCACCATGAAACGTATTTTCATACTATGTAGTTTTAGTATTGTAGATGTAGTTTTTTCTATAAATTTGGTCAAACTTTGTGTAGTTTGATTTTGATCAAATCTTATATGCGGAGTAAAAAGAAACGGAGGGAGTACACGCCATCAGCATCAGGTCATTGAGTACCTCAAAAAAAGTTCATTAAGTTTTTTTTCTGGGAAAGCGAACCAGCGGGCCACCTGAACTATATTCTCACTAGACCAATTATTTAAGGCTGGATCAAAGGTTACTACTCCGGGCGTCTAAGGCTAGTTTCAATGCATTGGTGCTTACATGAGGTGCTAAGCACATTAAAAACTTTAGCAACTAAAGCCCCCAATGCGGTGCTTAACTTGTTGGTGCTAAGCACATTAAAAACTTTAGCAACTAAAGCCCCCAATGCGGTGCTTAACTTGTTGGTGCTAAGCATCCTTCATTTAATGATTTTGCAACTAAAGTTCTTCACGGATTGGTGGGATCCTTTCAATTTAAGTGTTTTGCCTAGGTTCTCGCGCTTGGCATTGTTTCTTCCTGGGGTCACCACACTCATCTCTCTCTTAATTACCTTGCCACATCAGACTTTTTGCCTACATGGCAGCCTTAGCACATGTACAAGGTGGAGCATTGGGAGGGGCCTAAACCCCACACAATGGGTCAGTGCACGGTTAAGTATCAATGGAGACAAAAAACGGAAAGTATGAAGAGCGAGCATGCCCGCTCTTGTTTGAGCGTGTGACGTGACATGAACCATTGATTCGATGCTCGTCCTGATCTCGCAAGCGGGGCTCAATTTTTTTGGATACTATTTAGGCACTCATATAGGTGATGCCTGATGGGATTTGCCGCACCGAGTCCATATGAGCGGGTATCTTTACATACCGACACGGGGATATTTGCATACCTGCCAGCTTTGCTTCTCCTACATATGGATTTCACCCTCTAGCCTACACATACAACCTCAAGTCTGAGCTCTGATGATGGAGGTTTATAGGGAGGAGCAAGGTAGGAAAGGAAATATGCCACTTGCTAAATCTGGGAACTATCCGCATTAGTTATTGCGAGTGGCACTACCGTCGAACGTCCAACATGGGCGCCCTGCTCCCGTGAGCCATGGCGAACCACGGAGGAACACGTAGGGAGGAACGGCAGGGCGCGCTTAGCGTCGATCGATCATGGCTAGAGAAGTGGAAGTACAGCTGCATTAGTTTGGTAGTGAGTGAAAAATGCCATCATTACTATGTTGAACCCCATTTCTCCTGGACCAGCAGAATCTTGGACACCTCTCCAGGGAAAAGATCCCATCTTCTCCATGAAAGGAAGCCAGACACTTGCTAGATCTAGGACACGCACTTCTGCAAGCGGCCCTAGCTAAAGATCATATGGGTGGGCTCACCCAGTCTATAACCAACCACGCAGGCAGATTTATCATGGCTACAAGATAGTACTCTCTCTGTCCGGAAATACTATCTATTTCTCTGACAAGTATTTCTGAACGAAGAGAGTACGTAGTAAAAATTTGGCAGTGATATATCCCTGGCGACTAACATGCGTTATTGAGCTACTCCTTTTTGCAAAGCTACTCCGGGCAAAATTCAGCAAGGTCAAACAGAAAACATGCGAGTAGTGCACGCAATTTAATAACAATGATAAAAACAAGTTGCCTCCACAGATACTTGAATGCACGCTCAAGCTAGTTGATATAAGAAGAAAAAAGCACGGACGTGCATATATTGACGGTTTGACACTAGAGAATGCTAGCTAGAGCCTGAGGCTAAGATCAAGCTGCTGCTGCTGCTCGTGGTCGTCGTCAAGCCGGCTAGTGGGGGTACTCGCGAGCGGCCGGGTCACTGGTAGCGGAGGCCTGCTGGTTGTGGTGGGTGGCTGCTCCCGCCGCCACGGGGAGGTAGAGGTGGGCGTTCCAGCTGCCGCCGGCCTTCTCCTTCTTGTGCGTGTTCTGGTGACCCCCAGCGCCTGCGACTTGAGGAAGGTCTTCTCGCAGAAGGGGCACGAGAAGAGCCTCGAGCCACCACCATGGCCATGGCTATCGCCGCCGGCACCCCTAGAAGGAAGAAGAGCATCTGCTACAGCCCGAGAAGAGGAGCAAGGTGGCGGTGGTGGCACAGGGGCTAGTGCTAGAGATAGGTCTAGAGAAGCAGCAGCAGCTGCTCCCTCCGCCGCGGCGGCGGCGGCAGCACGAGAAGCTTCCATCCGAGGAGAACGGCCGGCCAGCCGGAAGACACCTCCACCTTCTTCCCTAGCCTAGTTGTGCGTTGGTTTAGAGTGGCGAGGTTTGCAGCCATGAAAGGAAGCCTAGCATTTCCCAAATGTGGGAGTCCAATTAATTATTGCAAGTAGGGCAGTACTACCTTTATTGGTCCTTTTTGTAATTTGTGTCAAATTTTGGCAAAAGATTTAACTAACAAAATGTTAATGCATGTTAACAAAAATTATATCGTTGGATTCATATTTGAACATAGTTTTCAATGATATAATTTTTTGTGACGTGCAAGAACATTTTGTTAGTTAAATTTGCGGTCAAAATTTGACACAAAATACAATGAGGACCAATAAACCAGGACGGAGGTAGTAGCATGCTAACGACAAAGGACTTGGAGGTCCATCACCAGCATGCCCACAGTAGTAAAGTGGCTTTGGTAGTAGTGATCCTTGTCGACCATCAGTTCTCATCATGTCTTATTCTCAAGGGAGTACGAACCTTAGCATCAAAGCCAAGACATGAAGTACTGTACGTGGCAATGCCATATGGACGGGCATGAAAGGAAGGCTACCACTTGCTAAATCCGGGAGGTTAGCCATACATGATCTACTAGCGTCATTGTGGCTTCGGATCTCGAGATCATTGCCACCAAAGGGAAAAGGATCTGGAGATCTCTAACAGTTCGCTGGCTACGAGTGCTCCATGTCGACGGCCATATTCATCATTATCTTACTGTCCTCGTGGCTAAGTGGTGTGTTAGGTTTTGATGAAAAGATATAAACTTTCATTTCTTTTGAGGCAGGAGAGAGATTTCCAGCTGCATCATTTGTGGAGCAAACAGCCAGACTTACGTACGACGCCCAGAGCTGCAGGCACGTACCGTGCCATGTAAAACTAGCTGGCCATGGTGAAAAGAGGCATCGCCAAGACACACCTCACTTCAGGCACAGATAAATCTGCAAGCTTTCTTGGCTCCGGTCAGGTGTCTGTCAGGTCTACTGTGCTTCAGGAAGACACGAAGTGCGTTCAAATAGGCCATCGCCCCGATTAGCAAAACTACTCCCTCTGTTCCATAGTATAAAAACGTTTTTCAAGCTAAAATAGCTAGAAAAACGTTCTTATATTATGAGACGGAGAGAGTAGTTAGCATGAATAGAGAGGAAATGCCTGGTCGTATCAGCGCTCATGCATGGATGTTCCCCGGTGCCAGCTTCATGTTCTTGGTTTCTAGCTAGTCTCATCAGTTTCTCCTCGTTTGCTAGTCAGGTTCCTTCTTATTTTCCTTGCTTCAGTGTTATTTGGTGTTCTATACCGGGAAAAAAGAGATACTGGAATGAGATATATTGGTATTTAATAAACAAATCAGCACCTACTTTATGCGCCGTGTGAGAATGCATGCCATTTGAACACTATCACGGGTTTGAACTTTACATTTTGATCCCTTACAATTTCCCCCAAACAACAAAAGATATACATGGTGAAAATATGACATATGATAAATATATCATAGCATCTCGAACAAATGATGTAAAACCTATTGCCCAAAAAGGATTATAGGTAGGAGAGACAGAGAGGGTTTTTGAGCACCAGAAAATTTTCTGCTTTAGCATATGCCATAAAACACGTGCCCTAAACTTTCAAACATGAACATGATTCGTTGGATATTCAGAAACTTTGAACTCTAATACGAAATGACAACATTTGAACATTAAAACGATGTACTACCATAGACCAAGACACTACTACTCCTCACTTCTACAGTAGACCAACACGGGAAAAGGCGTCTTTCTACGTGCATGGTATATATGCGTTCAAGTCATCATCGTCCGAGTGTCGATGTCGATCACCCCTCCAACGGAGGGGTCTGCCTCGTGGGCATTGCAGGTAGATGGCGTCGTCTCCTCCTCGTCGTTGTTGAAGCCTTCACTCTCGAGCTGGTCGAATAGTTCAGAATTTTCTGCTTTGACATATGCCCTAAAACTAGTGCTCTAAACTTTCAAACATGATCATGATTCATTGCATATTCAGAAATTTTGAACTCTAATATGAAATGTTCAACATTTAAACATTAAAACGTCATACGACGGGAGAACATCACACCACTACTCCTCACTTCTACAGTAGACCGCCACGGAGAATGCGTCAAAGTCGTCTTTGTATGCAGCTTTTTGAGGGATCAACAGAGTAATTAAGTACTAATGGAGACCATCTAGAGGACAAAATACACTAGTATTAGTAGTGTTACGTGCAAGTGCGCACAGCCACACATGCATGTCGGCACATAATTAAAAAAAACCAAACATGACAAAAAGTAGATGCCTCCAAAGACCAAAAATGTATCACATACCGACCAGTCAATTCTTTCCTATGTAGCTCTAAAGACCGACCATGTCTGGGCATGCAAGACACACGAGTACACTACACGTTTCCACTCAGTTCAATAGTGTTCTTGGCCTATTGGAAGACAGTGCTCATTCGGTAGTTCATTGGCGCAGGCAAAAGGCAACGAATCCAAGATTTGCTTCGGCATTCGCTTCATTATTATTTCTAATTTGACTTAACTCCAGTGCGTCTACTATTTCACTTGTTGCTTTATTATTGATCTGAAAAAAGGACCATGTGCGTCTGTATGTGTTCGCTGTCAGACAAGTACTAATTTGTGCATTGTGTACACGGGTAAATGATAGACCTGATTTCTGGAACCTAAGCACACGGGAAATTAGTAGGGGCTTCGGGTTGTTTGATGTATCTTTTTGTCAGAACTTCGTTGAATAATTTAATAAAGATGATTGTGTGCATCTATTGACATAGAGGCAGGGGGTTCAATTTCCTTTCCGAAAAAAGGTACACAAGAAATTTCACTTAGTAAACATAGCAAAATAATTATTGGTTTTAATATTTTACACCACACAAAAATGCCATGCAGATACTTATTGTTTATAGACTTACAAACTTATCCACGTAACCTACAGAAAAAAAACAGGCCTACGCCTCTCAATTTTGGTTGAATAGTACTCCCTCCGTCCGAAAAAGCTTATCCCTCAAATGGATGTATTTAGCACAAAGTTAGTGCTAGATACATTCATTTGATAGACAAGCTTGGAACAAGCTTATCTGGACAGAGGGAGTAGTATAGGACCATTTGTGACTTGTTTAAAAATGAGATGCTAAATTTACTTTTTGTTGTTTGTGAGTACATTGGAACTAGCCTCATACAGATGCCCAAGTGAAATACATCATAAAAAGGAGAAACAAGGTGAAATCACACAAGTAGCAGTATCATGCTCTATTGATTGTTTAATTACATATACAAATAGGTCAGACACCAGTCTTGTTGAGCAGAGTCGGGTGGGATACGCTAGTACATAACGAATGATCTCTAGTGGTTCAGTAACCTTTTTGTGGCAGTTTTACCACCCAATGATGGGTCATTGAAGTCGATATATTAGGGAGGATTAGGGAAACTGCTGAGAAAGGGCATATCTCTTGTGGATTATTTTTCTGGCCCATCAAAGATGTGATTGTCTCACGTTGTATTTTCCGCGAACCGCCAAAAGATCTATCCATCGGAGGTGGCTCATTTCAGCAGCCGCCTTTGGTCTTGTTTCACCTCAGACAGTTGAACCACGGGAGACAGACGCAACAGGGGATATGGCGAATGCTTAATTTGTTGACATATTGTAAATGTACAAAGCAATACAAACAATAAATGTTCATATAGCTAAACACATTCATGTTCATATGGCACATCAAGGGGGTGCAGAAAGAAGGCGTAGAGAAGAGCTATGTTTCTTTTACCACGAGAGATCCCTGGAATACAGTAATGATTTAGAGAAAGTCCTCTGGATGCCCAAAATTAATATAAATGTATGGCAAAATTTAATACTACTCCCGCCGTTTCTAAATATAAGCCCTTTGAGAGATTTTTCAATATGAACTACATACGAATGTATATAGACATATTTTAGAGTGTACATTTACTCATTTTGCTTCATATGTAGTATGTATATTGCAATCTCTAAAAAGGCTTATATTTAGAAACGGAGCAACTACATCTGAATAAATAGAATAAATATTTATATTTCTCCAAACTGAAAAATACTTTAATATGCATGCATGATATTGGATATGTTCCGTTTAGGAAAGAATCATAATTCTAATCCATATCCATTGCTGCTTTTCAAAACAAACAATGAGAAACCCTTGAGATTTCATACATGGGGGACAAAGTCATTACACAAAACTAGCAGTGTACGTAGGCAATGACCAATGGAGCGAACTTAGCGTACGTACCGTACAGCGTGCACACGAGCTAGAGCTAATTAAAGCTTGAGGTTAAGATCAAGCTTCTGGTACTTGTCTTCGTCGCCGTCGTCAACAAGGTAACCCGTCGCGGTGTCCGGCAACGGGGGACGAGGATGGTCAGGGAGGTAGAGGTGGGCGTTCCAGCTGCCGACGACCCTCTCCTTCCTGTGCGCGTTCTGATGCCCCCCTAGCGCCTGAGACTTGAGGAACTTCCTCTCGCAGAAGAGGCAAGAGAAGAGCCTCGATCTTGCGGCGCCGCTGCGGTGGCTACTGCTGCCAGAAGGAAGAACAGCCCAAGGAGACATGGGGGCCAACGTGAGAGACAAGTCTAGGGGAGCTGCTTCAGCTGCCATGGGAGCCTCATGCACTAGTCGGAGAAAATGGTGAAACGAGGAGGTGTGAGCTCTTGGTGGTGGCCGGTGGTGACCGAGTTTTATAAGGGAGTGGTGGCCATGAAAGGAAGCAGAGCACTTCCTAAATCTGGGATCCACAATAACAATTGCCAATGGGCCGGTGCCCCCTCCGGTCTACGAGCAGGTACCACACGAGGACATCCACTGGCTACAAGATGTAATTTACACGCCCCATTATGTTATTGGGTAGTCTTTTTCTTGCAAAAGCAGACCGAGGGGACACCAGAATTATATTCCCACTAGACCAATCACTAAGGCTAGATCAAAGGTTAGGGCATCTGTAACAGATCCCTAAAACATGAAATTCTTCTCCCTACCCGGTTTCTCTAAAAAGTAATACGGAAATCACTATTCTGAAGCTAGCATACCCCTTAATTATAAGTTAGTTAACACAATTTTTTTTCCACAAACTTAAACGACTTCTTTCCATAATTCATCAACGGTACGCCATTAATATCTTAACATACCATAATTAAACAGTCCATAAGTACTACCTTACAACTAAATCTATATCGACCTACAGCACAATCGATCTAAACCTACGACAACATGGTACCTAGCTCTTCCTGTCGTCAAGGCAGTAAAGATACTCCTACATGTCCGAACCCAATCCACTATCCTAGTTGGAGGATGAGTCGAAAGAAGCGATGATGATTGGTCCCACCGCGGACGGGACGGCCATGTTGTAGTTGGTGGTG